>NC_056733.1:755630842-755635842 GCF_019279795.1 Protopterus annectens | reverse complement strand
TCTACAATACGACTGCAAACATATTTAAGGGCAGGAACGTCAACACCTCCCCTCGAAATGACAGACATGCCAAGCATGAAAATCCCTTATGCTAAGCCTACCCAGAACCAATGAGCTATGCAAATCCAAAAGCCTAACAAAAAAAAAAAAAAAAAAAAATAGAAGGAATAGAGCAGTCGGGCCTGGGGACAGCACAATACAGACATAGTGATTCGATCTCATTCTGACTATAACATTTTAGTCTCTGTCTTGTTCAGCAGCTCTATTGCTCATACTTCAGAAGGCCTGAGGATACTGTGGGGGAAAATGTCCCAAGTAAAAGTAATCCTACTTCAGTGGAACCACTGTGCATGGCCAAATAATCTCAAAGGGTTTACCAAACATGATCTGATGGATTATACCAATGCAATCTGGAATTTTCTCACATTTTATTCTCCCAAGTTTCATATGCTGGACACTAGCATGTAAAGTGGACTCTCCCCCAACAGTGACAGGTCCCCCAATACCACATACAGTCTAATGGTGAATGTTCTGCCCTCTTGAAGAAAGGGAATAAGACACCAAAATACACAACACACCTAGTACCCCAAGCAGTAACTGCCTGATTTAAGATTCTGAGAAAGCAGCTCAGGCCATTAGGCTGCCATAAGTCATGCATTCTGTTTGTTCATTCAGTTTTGTCGCAGTCCTACATCACAGGGGTACACAAAGTGTCTGTCTTTTGGGTAGGGGTGAGCAGAAAAGCTAAATTGCATGAATGACAGCAGCCATGTAAGATACATGTCTGAGGCTATCTGTGCCTTCACTTTCATCCCAATTAGACACCACAGGGATATACCTGTTCAGACAGCAACTATCTTTTGGGGGTAGGGGTGAGGAGGAATGTCCAATATGATTCATGTATCCTTGCATTCATTTGTCCTCTCGGTTTAATGTAAGCTAGTAGTTTGTCAACTTATTTGCTCTTGAAAAAAAAAAAAAAAAACTGAACTTCCTTGTGTAAGTGTGATTTTCTTTCAGGAATATAAATAGGTTGGAAAATTGCATCTCTGAGCATCTTTAACTGCAAAATTTCAGGAAACCTTGCAGCACTCAGGCCCCAGCTTAATTCCATTATTTTGTAAATTGGTTATTACACTGTAGTCTTGGACAATTTAGGTGTGTTGAAAAGATGAAATAAAAAAAAAAAACAAGGGCAAATTTCTTTCCTCGCTTGTGATTTTCTTCAGTGAAATGATTTGAATGAAAGATTAAAAATGCTCTAAAATGAACGGGCACTTTAAAGCATCTAGAAAAAGGTGGCTTTTGGGGGCCTAGCAGCTTAAGTCAAGTATCTCCTGTAAGGTTATTCCAGCACAGTCTTGTCCAGTTAGGCTGTGTCGAGAAAATGCAAGAAAAAGTGAAGTTAAAGAATACAAATTAATTTCTTTATTTGGTTATAGTTTTTGTTTAGGTCATCTTTGGAAGAAAAATGTAGTTTAAAAATAGACTCCCTCTCCATGACAAGCAGAGTACCTCTCTAGCCCTCTTTAAGAGGAACCTCGACGACTGGATGGGAAATTGAAAGTACACCACGGGGATCCCACCTTTGTCCCTGCTGGACAGGGGAAAAGTACAGTTTTGTACCTACCATAAATGTAGATGTCCGAACTGGATAGCATCTGCAGTCATAACAACTGGGTTGTCCTGTCGTCAGGCAGCCCTTTGGTCAGCCGGATTCCAAAGTCCGGGTCCGGCTTCGGCTGATGTCGTACTTCACCCGACGTCATCTCTGCTGGTCTTCGGGTATAAAGGCATCAGCCGACGCCATTTTCCTCAGTGTTTCTTGCCCCAGATGCCAGTTGCCCTCTTGGAAGGCTAAATTTTGGGTAAATGCCAATGTTTCCAAAAAGATAGAAGGCAAACACAAAAAATAAGCATGTATGTACATATATACAAACAAATACACCATAAGAGACTCCCCCCACCAGCTAGCTATTAGGAGGGTAAATACCCTAGGAGTACCACAGAGGGGAAGGAGGGAGGGTAATCCTGACTGCAGATGCTATCCAGTTCGGACATCTACATTTATGGTAGGTACAAAACTGTACTATGTCCTTCATGGATGCATCTGCAGTCATAACAACTGGGTAGAATACCATAGCCAACTAGGGGAGGAGGAAAAATAGATTATGGTGGTTAGGATCCCTTGCAGTACAGCAGTGGCAAACCCTGCTCGGGATCTGGAATACAGAGGTAAATTATAATGCTTGGCAAATGCATGCACGGAGGTCCAAGTAGTCGCCTCAATAATGTCCTTGGTTGCCACTCCTCGTAAGAAGGCTGTGGTAGTGGCTGTTGCCCTTGTAGAATGAGGTCTTATGTTCTGTGGAATTGGTTTTCCATGGAAGGAGTAACAGAATCGTATGCAATTTCCTATCCATTTGGAGATTGTCTGTTTGGAAATAGCTTTTCCTTCCCTTCCTGTTGCATAGGCTACAAAAAGCTGGTCAGTTTTTCTGTTACTCTTTGTTCTGTCCAGGTAGTAGCGTAGCTGTCTATGTACATCCAAGGTATGCAGCATTCTTTCCCCTCTGTTTTGTGGGTTGGGGAAGAAGGTAGGTAGGTGGATTGCCTGGTTTAAAGACACTCTGGATACCACCTTAGGCATAAATGTAGGATTAGTCCTCATGGACACTCTGTCTTGGTGGAAGATTAGGAAGGGTTGTACTGCCATTAGGGCCTGAAGTTCAGAAACCCTCCTTGCTGAGGTTATTGCCAGTAGGAAAGCAGTTTTCCACGATAGATGCTGTAGGTCTGCTGTTGCTGCTGGTTCAAAGGTGAGTGTCAACTTTTCTAGCACAAAGTTCAAATCCCAAGCTGGCAATGGTGGTTTCCTAGGAGGTTTTACATTCTTGATCCCTCTGAGGAACTGCCTGAGTAAAGGATGTGAAAAGACAGGTGGATCAAAGCTGTATTCTGCTGAAATAGCTGATGCATGTATTTTGATGGAGGAATAGGACAGACCTGTATGTAGAAGCTCTGCCAAATACTCCAGAATGTTAGCAATATCTATATTCGACACATCTTTTCCTCTTTCAGCACTCCAAATGACAAACCTTTTCCATTTTCCTGCATAGTTCCTTCTTGTTGAAGGTCTGCGGCTTCAAGGATAATGTCTTTAACCCTTTGGGAAAGTTCTGGATTAGTTGCTGCTATGTGATGTTCCATGCAGTCAGTTGCAACGTTTTAGGTTTGGATGCATGATGCTGTAGTTGTTCTGAGTTAACATCAAAGGCATCAGGGGTATTGACCACATTTTGTCCCGAGACATGCTCCTCAGCAATGGGTACCAGTGTTGTCTTGGCCAGTTTGGAGCTATCAGGATTATCCTTGGACGTTCCTCCTTGATTTTTAGTAATACCTTGTATATCAAGGGAAGAGGTGGGAATGCATATGCTGTCAGACCTTTCCAGCTGAAGGAGAGCGAATCCACTTTCCATGCAAGTGGGTGGAATGTCCTTGTGCAGAATTTTTTGAGCTGATGATTGAGAGGGGAAGCGAATAGATCTATCTGTGGCATTCCCCATTTCTTTGAGATGGTCTTGAAAATGTCCTGGTGTAGCATCCATTCGTGAGCATCCGAGGTGGTTCTGCTTAACATGTCTGCTAGAGTATTCTCCTTTCCCGGTACAAATATTGCCTGTAACTGGATGTTGTAGCTGAGTGCCAGGTTCCAAAGGTCCAAAGTCATTCTGCATAGGGGGTAAGAATGAGTGCCTCCCTGTTTGTTGATGTACCACATGACTGTGGTGTTGTCTGTCCTTATCATCAAATGGCCTTCTTTGAGAAATGGTCTGAATTTTTGGATTGCCAGTTTTACTGCCAGCATTTCTTTTAGGTTGATGTGCAGGTGAAGCTGGTCCTGCGTCCACAATCCTTGCGCATTTGTCCAGCATGTGAGCCCCCCATCCTAGGTCTGAGGCGTCTGTTGTGATGGTTTGGCTTGCTTGATAGTTGTGAAAGGGTAGGCCTGGGTTTGACTGGCATGCTTGAGCCCACCATAGGAACTCCTGTTTTAGGCATGGGATTAGTGGAATTTCTGCTTCTAGGCTGTGCCTGTGTTGGGACCATAAATTCTTTAGGTACCACTGTAGTTTTCTCATATGTAGTCTGGCATGTGGAACCAATATTATGCATGATGCCATGAAGCCCAAGGCCTGCAGAACTTTTCTTGCTGTTAGCTTGTTCTGTCTTGTTAGTGCCAAGAAGTAAAGAGGGAGTTTTTTTTGTTTTTCTGCAGTTAGGAAAGCCATTTGTTTTACTGTGTCCAATTCAGCCAAGAAAGTCCTTGTTTGGGATGGTATCAGCCTTGACTTTTGTAAATTGACTGTGTATCCCAGTGCTTGTAGCAAGTAAATGACCCTTTGTAAATCTGTTGTCAGCTTGCTTTTGTTGTCCCCTTGTAGCAGGCAGTCATCCAGGTATGGATAAATTTGGATTCCTGTAGTCTGCAGTGGGCGATTACTGATGCCAGGCATTTTGTGAATACTCTGGGCACAGTAGATAAGCCAAAGGGCAATGCTGAGAATTGATAGTGCTCTGATCCTGCAAGAAATCTGAGGTATCTTCTGCAAATTGGTCGAATGGGGACGTGCAGGTATGCCTCCTTGAGATCTAGAGTTACCAGCCAACACTCCTTGCCCAGCATGGGAAGAAGTTGCTGTAGGGTCAGCATTTTGAATTTTGGGACAATGATGTATGTATTTAAGGTGGACAGGTCGAGAATAGGTCTCCAACTTTTTTCCTTTCTTGGAACTAGGAATAGTCTGGAGTAGAATCCTTTGCCTTGTTCTGTTATTGGTACTCTTTCCACAGCTCTCATCTTTGTTAATTGCATTATCTGCTGTAGAGCTTCTGTTTTTTGATTGGGAGGCAGGTTTGGCATTCCTCTTTTGACTGATAAAGTGTGGAAGTGGAACCGGTAACCTTGGTCTATGGTTTGCAAAATCCACTTGTCT